>NC_090789.1:16413472-16435972 GCF_040054535.1 Antennarius striatus
GGACTCGCTATCCCTTCCTGATTAGTTGTTTTTTGCTTGCGCATCACTGGAAGGAGCAAAGAAGAGGACATGTGTAATTGTTGTTATGGATGCATTCATTTATTTATCTATTGATTTGGCTTTAATTAGTAACCCACCGTAGAGACAAGAGGGAGACAGAAACAACAAGGGAAGGAGAGGGAGGAGCGAAAGTCAGACAGGAGGTGCCTGCGTAGCCTTACTTTATTATTTGATTATTTCTATCTTACACCAAAAAATATGCGTTTACGTTTTATTATTCTGTCACGTTGTGGGTATGATTTCTTCAGCAGAACAGCAAGCTACTAACCAAATCTTAACGAGAACCAAAAAGAAGCAACTCTTGTGTTTCACGGACAGTTCTTCCTATTCCGAGGGTTCCCCGGCGGACAGAGATTGTCCACTTTTCGTGACAGTGCTACAGGAGAAATTCATCTTTCCTCAAACTAAACCAAAGTAAACCCTACCGAGGAGGACTGACAAGGGACAGAGAGTCACTGCCATCTTTACGCACAGCTGTCTGGACAATAAATGGAGTCTAATTGTGTCTGCCTTACGTCCAATGGAGAGCATCCGAAGACGCGCACCAACCGCACTACATCCACATGAGCTGAAACAGATTCCATCCACCTCAGCCTGCGTTCACCTGTATGGATAACCGCTGGTAGCTTTACATTTTCTCCCAAAGCTGAACAGTCGTCTCCGCGCGTCCCGCACATTGTTGTGTGAACGTGTGTGTGTTTGTGTGTGTGTGTGTGTGTGTATGTGCGCGCGCGCGCGTGTGTGTCGGAGGAGTTGAGGAAACAAGTCTGAGGATTATAACATCCAGCTGTATCCCAGAGCCAGAAAAAAAATCTGACACCAAAACATGTAAATTCACCAATACAGAGGATCGATTCTCACAAGAATAAAACGAAATCCTGATATTCTATTTCCCCAACCCGTCCAAACCTTTCTTTCTTGTTTTTTTTTTTTTTTATAAACTGGTGTCCACAAACCTGGAAACGCATCCCAAGAAAAGCCAAAGAACGACGGAAGGACATCGGACGAGAAAAGAAGAAAAGTGAGACTAGAATAGAAAAAAAATTAACGACCCCCAGGTCGACAGAGGACCATGTTTGTCCCCCTGCCGGTCCCCTTCGTCTTTCAGAGATCAGCGTCCGACTTCAGCGCCTGGAGACTCAAGTCCTCGCTGGCTCCGCGGTCCAGCCCCGGTAAGACGCCTTCCGACCGGTGTTTCTGCATCACAGTGCACCTAAGCAAAATAATAATAATAATAATAATAATAATAATAATAATAATAATAATAATAATACAACCAGTTCATATCTTTAATTTAGTTATAATTATGAAGATAATTCAAAGTGTTCTTACATGGATTTAATCACAGATTTAAGCAAAGGGAAGATAATTCAAAATGTTCTTACATGGATTTAAGCAAAGGTCCAGTAAACTTTTATGGGTAAAATGTGATAAATTGTAAGGTGTGCGTAGTTAAAATTCTTAATCTATTTTACTTAATACACAACATGCAACTCATATACAGTTCTCCTGATATTAAAAATATTTTAGAGATGCATTTTAAACTTAAAACCTTCTTTTCTCTAAAAACAAATCAACTGCTTGTTTAGATGGCTACGCTGTAAAATTATCTTTTACTAATACACTTCTGGTGATTTTTCTCATCCTGCAACCAAAGTTATATATTTTAAAAAATAGCCATAAAATGAGTATCTTCCTCCTTAAACTCTTTCTGTCCTCCCGCCTCTAAATACAAAGGATCTTAATTCATCATTAACAAGGCAGAAAGTTTAATTAAAAATACTTACATGCATATAAATCCAAAATGTAAAACAACCCCAAAAAGGGTGCATGAATATCTGGCTCATTAGCATCCATCACAAATGTCACAGATGCGCTACACCCTGCTCATCTTTTCCTCTTTCATTCAGGGCAATCTATCCATCTCAGCCTCCATCCCTTCTGTCTCCTCTTGTCTCTGCTCTCCTTCAGTCTTTCTCGGTCAGACTACAGGGGAATATTCATGGTCATCTATCGATCACAACATATTGATCTCTTACAGGGGCCATATTGGGAAAACAGGTGTACAGTCAAGTTGACTGAGGGAGAAAGTTGGGTTTCAGTTGAGATAATGTTGGGGAAAAACAGTGACATTCTGCAAATGAAGGAAATAAAATAATGCTCTCATAAAGACTGTGTATTTGTCACTAAAGCCTGGATATACTTTATACCTTCCTTCTACTCCAGTTTGAAGTATGATGTTCCCAGAATCAGGCTACGACTGAGGGGACTTGCAATGAGTTTGTCAATCAATAGCATGTCTATTATCGCCTTATCACACTTTTATGCTCTGCTTTAGTATAATATGATTGCTATAATATTGCTTTAGTGACTTGTAGTCTGATCAATATCTGCTCAGGTACTTTTCCCATCTACATTATCCTATACTCCAGAAAGGCTCTATCATTCATCAGTGATGTTTGCTCACAACCATTTTCTTTAGAATTCAGGACACCCCAAAAAAAAGCTGTTGAATTTGTGAAATGTTGGCTTGAACCAGGTGTGTGGGGAAAGAAAAGATTTCAAATAAAGCTTATTTTTCATTTGGTTAGATTTTGTCTTGTTGCACATGCTGGAGGTCAGAGTTCAACTGACGTGCCTTAGGTTTTTTTTTTTCCACCTGTGAGTGCTTTATAAAACTAAAGATTGTGTGTTGTTGTTCACAGTCTCATCGTAAATTAAGTGCCGTGAAGTGTGTCTACATGTTTAGTTTCTGGGGGGGGGGGGGGTTGACGGTACCAGTGGCTTCGTTTTCGCCCTTTCCCTGCCGCCTTGGTTCAGGCGGAAATTTCAAATGACAGATGGGGGTAGGTGTGTACGGTGAGGCGTGTGGAGGTAATTCAGGCTATCACCTTAAGTAGGTGTCAGGAGGAGAAAAACGGTGGAGGTTTTAATGAGAGCCGCTCGTGGCGCATTTGACAGGCAACATATAACCAGTGGCTTCTGTTTAGGGGGTGGGGTTCAATTTTGCGGTGGTCTTTTAAGAAATTAAAGTAAAAGGTGAGGGTAGGAGATGAAATGTTGGAGGCAGAGTCCACCGGAATGAATGGATGATTGAATGAATAACACAATAAGCAAGTGCATAAATGAATAGTAAATGAATTAAAGTGTGTGTTATTTAATTAACAGCTGGATGAATGGTTGAATTCAATGAAAAGAAAAGTCTGATGGAAACAGAGACTGAAAGAATGAATGAAAACTGTTTCATGATTTGACAAATGAGTGGAGAGCTGAGAAAATAAAAGCGGGTGTGAGTTTGTACATCTCTCTCGTGTTCCCCCTTGGTGAGTCAAAGTGACTGTTGGCTACTTTTTTTTATTTAAACATGTTTGTGTGATAAGCAGGCAATACACATGAGAGAAATAAACTTGGAAGGAGAGCAAAGGCCAATACTTGTCCCTTATTTCCCCTTCAGCTTTTTTCTTCTGTCTGCTCTGTCTTTTATCCTTAATCTCTGGAGAGAAAGAAACTCAGAATCCTCTGTTTCTCATTCTCTCTCATTTCTGTGAAGTATTCACTTGACACGAAAGCCTTTTCAGTAAAATGCAAACTCTGTTTCTCTCCCTGTCATTCCCTGCGGACAGGGAGGTTGTTGAATTGGATTTTCATGGTGTGGTTTGGCTTGGCCACATAAGCCACTTTAGCTAAGTCTGTTACCCAAAGTTCTGTGTCTCCCTGATCTGCCCCTTTGACCAAGGTGTGCACGTGTATACAAAAATGTCTGTACAATTGCCTGCAGTGTGTGTACATATTAACGTGTGTTTGCGTTAGTGTGAGCAAAGACAGGGTGTCAAAACTCTAAGATGAGGTGATGGAGGTTCAGAGAAAGAGATAGAGAGAGGTCCTAAACAGCAGACGCCAGCAGACTGCGGTTTTACGCCAGGTTTGAAGTGAAGGCTTATGGGTTTTTAGTGGGAGCAACAGTTTAACACTAGTGGTGAGACCGCTGGCCTCAGCTCCACTGGGCTCAACACACACCACCACAATGGAAGCCTTTTAAAGCAGTCTCTGGGATACAAGACAGCATCTCTAACATTGTTTTAGTTTAAGTAACCAGTGAAATATTGTTTTAAATGAACCGTTTGTATAAAAACAATAATAGTCTGTCTCCTTTCACCAGGTTGATTAGATAGATCTGTTCATTTAAGATTTAGCACCAAAGCTGGTTTAGAAACATTATTCTTATGTATGGAAACATATACAAATACTGAATCTTAATGACATATTACCATAAAATGACATTGATTCATGCTTATTCATTTTTAACCTTGACTGGCACCTCGTCCAGAGTTTGCCCCGCCTCACGCCCTACGCCAGTAGGTTTAGGCTCCAGCTCCTTGTGACCCGCGCAAGCGGATGCATTGGGTAGGAAAATGATTGAATGAGATTATTAATCCACCAGACATCGCAGCCATAAAAACCACAGCAGTTAGTGAATCCTTCAGCTCATTAAATATGCAGGAGAAATCTTCAGGTTTGACAACACGGTTGTGAATGTGAAGTGAAGGAACTTCCTGGATCTTTTTTTATATCTTACTTTAAAGCACATTGCTGCATTGATGTTTCTAGGAATTTTAGTGATGTATTGGTGAACCAGATGTAGCCGCTGTACCCCCAGATGGCTGAAACGACAATCTGAGGATTTCACTTCTCTTTGTTTGACTGCGTGGGGATGACAAATGATCCCTGACATTCCACTTACATAGAAACCACATCCTTTGTCCAAAACAGTCTCTTCCTCCACAAATTCTTGTTTACCCATCATTAATACAAGCCTTATATAATCGTACCAACCAGGCATTTGCCTGAATAACTCAGAAATCATCTTTTCAGTGCAGCTCAGCCCAACAGTCTATTCTGCCGTGTGGCGTTTAGGGACATGCAGTGTGGAGAGGGACCTGTAGTTACCTCTGCTCTGTCCCTGCTCTGCACCACAACAAAGGAAATCTAAATGCTCTTTTATTTTATGTACACTGCTGTAAAATCCTCCAGGGCCACTGTGGACCACATAAAAGTGAGCACTGTCAGACTCTCAAAGAGAAGGCACCTGTCTGGATGGAGAGGGATGGTTTGTTTGTGCTGGCTACTCTGAAAGGCCTTTCTAGCTGGAGTTTGTCAGCACCGTGGGCAATTTGTAGTATGGTCCAACCTGTTCTCTGGCTCTGCAGTGTGGTGGGAGGATGAAAAGCCATGATGATACTCAATTAAATACAAAGGGCTTTGTAAAAATAGTTTATACAAGCATTATTTGAAGAACCCCTGGAAATGCTTAGATGCAAATTACCAGGACAATAAGAAGATGCTTTAAAATGGTGTGGCAGCCGTTTGTCCTTTTCTGTTCTACTGTCTTGTTGAAGACCAGTTCAGAGCCCTTATGGCAGAGTGTGAAGCACAAACCTCTTGTCCACAGACATGCAGTGTGTGTGTATCTGTGTGTGAGATACACACATACTGATACACACAGATGCACACACAGACAGACACACAAATACACACACAGACAGTGTTCCATGCTGCTTGATAACAACCTCCTCTCCCACCCAGGATCTTTCACCTCGCGTTGTGTAGGAGGGGATTGTGTTGTCTGGGCCAAGCCAAACTGGGTCTGAGCCAAGGCCCTGCCTGGATTAATTGGCTGTGTGTCTGTTTGTGTGTGTGTGTGAGTGTGTGTGTGTGTGTGTGTGTGTGTGTGTGTGTGTGTGTGTGTGTGTGTGTGTGTGTGTGTGTGTGTGTGTGTGTGTGTGTATGTGTGTGTGTGTGTATACATGAGCTAGTGTGTGGAGGAGTGTGACAGTGCGCATGCAAACTCACCAAGTTTGCATTCACCTTTTCAAGTTGAGAATAGTTCACATGATCTGCATGGAAGGGAAATTGTTTTAGTTTTCTAATGTTGTGAATAAATCAGTATGACACGAGTTCCTGAGGGACTTTCATTCAGGAGTGGTTAGTTGGGTTAGTTATGGTTAATGACATTTATAGTGGGATGATGGTAGCCATGTGTTTTTGGTGGTGTTGCTTATTAGCCAGGTTTTGGCTACAGCTGGTGTTTCACTAGGCAGTAACAGTCATGTAGGCAACAATGACAGCTTATTACATTCCATAACAAATAGAACAGAATCTGATTGAAGTACTGCATAAATAATTTTGATTTTATGCCATTAGATTTTGTAATGCCTAAATCAGGCTGTGCAGATGTTCTATTGTATTTCTATAGGTCTGTTGTTTGTACAGTGCTGATGTGTAGGTCAGAAATTAATTCAAATCCTCTCCATCACCTGCCAGATTGATGTATTTAATCACTGAAATCGACAAAAACTTTCCTCCACGGCTTTCCAGGTATACTGTACACCAAAACACCTGTAGTTGTTTTCTCCCACCTTGTTGTGTTGTCCTGCTCCTGTTTCATCTTCCTCATTAGCAGCATTCGTGTTTGTGTGTCGATAATATGTGCAGAATTTGTACAGGAAGTTTTTATTTGTGTCTGTGCATAAGTGCAACATCGCCAGTGTGTGTGCAGTTCATAAGATTGAAAGTGTATGTGAATGAGAGAGCAAATTTGTGTTGTGTGTGTGTGTGTGTAAATGTGTATGTGTGGGGCTAGTCCTCTGTGTGAGCAGGCAGACAGGTAGATGATTCAATAATTGCACATTGAGGTCAGTTATCGATCCATTTGGCATGTGTGGTTTATCTACAAACCACAAGCAACTCACAGCCGCCCATTGTGTGAGTGGATTTAACCTTCCACCACTATTGATTGGCTAGCATTGACCATTCTCCCACCATCCCATTTGTGTGTGTGTTTGTGTGAAATGTTGACGTGTTTGCATGAAAAGTTGCGGTTCACGTGTGTGTGTGTGTGTGTGTGTGTGTATGTTTTGTGTGCGTGTGTGTGTGCGCCATGGATCTGTAGGAATTTCAGGAAGTGTGTGCATGTCAGGACAGCTGTTTCTGCGTGTGTGTGTGTGTGTGTGTGTGTGTGTGTGTGTGTGTGTGTGTGTGCACGTGTGTGGGTCAGGTTTTCAAAGGGGCAGCATTATTGGTGAGTCCTGGTGCTAACGTGATTGCGAATGACAAAGCGTCCAGGCGGGTTTGTTAGCTCCATAATGGGGAATCAATAGACACAACACAGATGTCAATACAACATGCTTTATTGCGTTAAGCTGCCTCACCCCCACCCAAGGCTTCTACACTCCCACAAAACACAAACACACACACTCCCACAAAACACAAACACACACACACACACACACACACACACACACACACACACACACACACACACACACACACACACACACACACACACACACACACACACACACACACACACACACACACACACACACACACTCTTCTATCAGTGCATTTACATACTGCACACATTAATGCATGTGGACTGATTTTCCTGCCTGTCCCTGTTGCCACCATCACACCTGTGTAAATACTTCGTGGTCAGCTGCATTATCTTTATATTAATGGTGTTTGTTAAATAATAAATATTAATTGAGTTTTTACAATGTTAAAATACTACAGTGCGCCCTCATTCTTTGCGGTTAGTGCATTCCAGGAACCACATACGATTAATGAATTCCACGATAGAGCTACAAACTAATATCTTATTATGTATGGTGACTTAAACGTTTATGATCCTCCCCATACTGATATTAAACCACCTTCTATCTGTATTACTTTTTCCCACACTCTTATAGACTGTTTAAAACACTTTTGTGCCTCACGTAAGTCCGAGAGTCACAGAACTGAGCGCACTTCTGGATGCCGTCAGCCAATAGAATGTGTGTACGGTATCACGTGACTTCCTACCAAAAATAAACGATGAGGTGAACTCGCAAGCTGTGATGCGCGAATGCGCGAGGGCGCACTATAGTATTTTATTTACCTGTACAGGTAGTCGTCGACTTACGACCTATGCAACTTACGACCGACCGACTTTACGACCACAATGTCCGGGTAAAGCGGGCATTCCCTCCAGCCACAGTACTCACGCTCTGAGACTCCCGCGCTCTCTTCAGTCCCCACGGCGCACACACACTGTTCAGTCACACCGTGAGATCAATAGCCCAGCCCACTACTGATGGGCTGGGCTGCTTAGGAGGCTGTGACAGAGAAATGTATGAATGGCGTATGTGAAAACTGTCAAGCGTTACGTGAACTCTTCTGCTGGATTTGAAAGTGACGAAGAACTTGATCAGATTCGGGAGAAAATAGTGAATCTGGCAAAAAACCTCTCCTTGGAGAACTTACGAAAGATCACGCTGTATGAGGAACTGATCGCGCTGGAAGAAGAAAGAGTGGAAGAAGAAGAGAGAAGAGAAGCAGAGAAAGAAGAGGAGGAAACAGAAAAAATGTTCACCACCAGAAGGCTTGTCAGAAGGCTTTTCCCAGTTAAATAAACTCCGTGCACACTTTGAAGAAATGGACATAGAACATAGAAACATTTGCAAGGATTGAACGGATGGCAAACGACGCTTTCCGTCCATATCGTGAAATTTATGAGGAGAAAAAGAAATGAACAATTCAGACAAAGCTCACAATGATTATGAAAAGATCGTCTCCCGCTCCCACCAACCCACACGCTGCCCCAACTGACGATCCGGACGACCCACAGCCAAGAACCAGTGCTGCTGGATTGAATTTTTACTTAAGAGTCGATTTACGACCAAGTCGAGTTACGATCGATCTGTCGGGCCCAATCGCGGTCATAAGTCGACGACTACCTGTATTTTTTTTTTGAGGAGTTAGAATTTATGAAGCTGGTTATGGACATTAGAGTTTGTATGTTTTTAGCTGGGAAGAATAAATATAAGATCTGATGTAAACAGAGCCACTTGTTTAAAAATTGTTTTTGGATCAAATATATATTCTGAACTTTTAAACTTTAAGTAAGAGAACCAGTTGGAATATTTCAGTAATTAGGCTGCTGATGTAAAAATAAAAAACTTACACAAGAACAAGACAATCTTTTACACACCTTCATCTGCGCACACATGTGCTGTGTGTTTCCTTTAAACCTGTATGCTGCTCTGAACACACACACACATGCCCTTGCAGGCACTTTGTTTTGTCTCCTGTGTATGATCAAAGTCATTTTAAACCGTGGAATTTTCCTTCTGTGCAAACACAAAATTACACTCCCCCCCTCCATATAGCCAAATATTGTCACCTGAACGCTGCTTCCCCTCTGCTGCTTGTCAGTCCATCCAGCCAGCTCAAACTGTCATTGTTACCGTGGAAACATTCATAGGCCATTAAACACACATATAGAAGAAAAGAAGCCTAGGTAAACGCTGTCCTCCACATGAGGATGGACAGACATACATTCACCCTTCATTGGACAGTCGTCTCCATCTTTTGATGCTGATGGTCACAACAACCATTAGCGACTCAATTGGTTGTACTCATGCTATATTAGACTGCCCAGCGTTTCTTTGCTCTCTTTGAGTTTGTAATCGCCAATCATATGTGAGTGTGTGTGGGAGTGTGTTTTTGTGGCTATTTGTGAGAACATTTCAGGTATGCCTGTGTCTATAAAAATTTCTTGTGTTGGTGGGGGTGTGCATGCATATGTGTGGGAGTAAAAATTGGCGTTACCCTGATGGCTCGTCTGAGTCCTTGTGTGTTTATGTGTGTATATAAAGGCCAGTGACTATTTTACACCCTCTCTCAATAATGAATCCAGTTGCAGCAGGGGACCTTTTTTGGCTTTAACACCAATGTGCCCTCCCCCCAATCGAATACACTCAGCGTGTGCTCCCTGTATGTCGAACAAGGTGTCCATTGATAAGCTTTGTCCTCGCTGATGTAAATCCTGTAAACAACCTTGTGCTTATTTATTCATCTCATGGCTCACATCTCTTCACACGCCTCTCCATCTCTCCTTCAGCTCTCATCACTATAATTCCCCTTCTGAATAGAAAGAAAGGAGGAAGCAATAGAGGTCTGAGGGCTGATCTGAGGTCAGGGCTGCTGCTCAACAGACAAATCAGAGGTGTATGTTTGTGTGTGAACATGTTCGCGTTTAAAACATATTAATGTTCATTTTTGAATAATTTCATCAGCACCTGTTTTCTTTTGTTCGGTTTGTTTTTTTAATTTTTTTATTTTTGGTGTGGGGGGGTTGCTTATCTTCATGAAACCTGCAGATGTGTGTGTTCACTATGTAAAGCTGTCAAATCAGTGACATCACTCCTTTAACAGTTTCCATAATCACATTTTTTTTCTATACCCTCATTATCATGTTAGCTTTATTGTTATGACTAAAAATAAATAACCATCTTAATCTGTTAAACTAGATCCACATCATGACAAGAATGTGACCTTTCTGTCCCTAAACGTCCATTGAAATTTAACCGCTAAATGATTGCTGTTTTTATCCTGCGTCTACCTGACCGGTGAGGGATTATATAGTTCAGCAAAAATTACATCATTAAAAATTACATTATGAAGTTATGAACTATTTAATTTTGTTGTGAATAATTTGCCATCACTTTTCTAGTGGTGAGATAATTCACAGCACTGTACTATTTACCATAATGAATAAAAAAAACCGAGAGAGTGTTTTTCAAATGCTAAAAAATCACGTTTTATTTTATTGCTGATTGTGGGCATAGAGAAGGTCATTCCGTAGTTTGGTGTAAATATGTGATTATGGGTTAGCTCTGTCACTGCCTGCTGCTGCTGGTGTGTAATTCATAAGTGCTTGTCCTTTGTGGAAAGCAGAAGGCAGTGATCTTGTTCTCCCGCTCGCAGGAATGGAGAGAACAGGGCTCAGGGAAGTCTCCTGTCCTCCTTCACAGGTCTCCAACATAATGACAGTGTGATTTCACACACAACCTGTCTGTACAAGTGTGACTTAGTTTTAGTCCACACGATGACGGATTTTTTTGAAAAATCAACTTTTAAAAAACGCATCGAAAACGATTAGCGTCCACACGACGGTGTTCTCAAAAAAATCTCCGTCCACACGTAAACGCACCAGTGCGTTTTCGAAGACGGCTATAAGCATGCCAAACCATGTGGTGGCAGTATTGAGTCAAATTTTATCCAATAGGAATCCTCCGTGTTTTGTTGTCACAACACACGGGCCCATAAATATGACGTCACAGAGGTTTTCGTCGCAGGCAAGACGTCAGCGTTTTTAAAAAGTTGCGGATACACCATCCCACACAACAACGCAGACCCAGCGTTTTAAAAAAAAATCTACCTAGGCCAGCGTTTTTGAAAAGTTGCGTTTTCGTTCCGGATATCTGCGTTGTCGTTTAGACGGAAGGCATAAACGCAACAAAAAAGTTGCGTTTTAAAAAAGTTCCGGCATCGTGTGGACGGTGCCTAAGCTCGTCTTGATGTACCCTTGTCACCTCAAAGCTTTAGAACTTTTTTTTGGTAAAGATTAGAATGACAGGCTAAACAGGGCAATGTATGTTTGTGTTGAGTGCACTTTGGTTTGTGAGTGTTTGCATGTAATGTAATCTCCACATTTACTTCACCGCAGGGATGTCCTCTGTTTACCAACCTACTGTAGTTCATATTGGATAAAGCAAGCGCAGAGAATCAACGCGTGTTCTTTGTGCTTCTCTTTTGCATATCTTCAAGTTTCTGTGTGTGTGTGTGTGTGTGTGTGTGTGTGTGTGTGTGTGTGTGTGTGTGTGTGTGTGTGTGTATGTGTGTGTGTTCCTAAGCATTTTGAACCCCTGTTGCCAACAATGTGCTCCTTCCTGCTGCTGATACATTTAGCTAATAAAGTCGGATGGCACAAGTGGGGTTAGTTAGATTGGATTCCACCTCTTTTGTCTCCTTTCTCCACCCATACATCCTCTTGGCTGGTGGTCACCGTCATTTTGGGGGGAAGAGGGGAGATTTAGAACCCCCAATTTGATTTAGCAGACAAGAGTTATGGTAATGAAAGTAGGGGAAAGAGAAAATGGCATGGGGGGGGGGGTTAGGACGGATAGGCAGGAGGAATGGGGGTTCCCCATTCACTCAGAACACACATCCTTCCTCCTACAGACCCCCCCCCCCACTTCTCTCTTGTCTATTGAGGGACCAGCGGGGACTGTGAAGGGTTCTCACTGAAAACCGGGGGGTTTGCATGGAGACAGAGAGTAAAGTGACAACAATAGAGGATAGAGGGGGGGTGGGGGTTGGGTGGGAGTGGACAGGCGCTGGGTTCAGCCCTTTTTAATAAATCTGAGTGCTCTAGTTAGAGTTTCAATCTGCTGAACTCAACAACCACATAACACACACACACACACACACACACACACACACACACACACACACACACACACACACACACACACACGCACACTTTCAGACTCATTTTCAACATACGCTGCAGCCTGACAACAAGTTCAAGGGCTTTTAGGAAGTGTTTTTAGGAGCTGTTTCCATTAGTTTAGTTTAGGTCTAGCGACCTGCTGAGCTCAAGTTGAGCCCACTGAAGACCTGAGCATCAGGACGTAGAGGAAAATCCATTTTCTAAATGTTAGTTAACTTGATGTTGATGGAACATGAAAGCAGAACTCAACTGTGAGGGCTCTTCGGCACTCAGACTATAGACCACATGTGTCAGGGTAATCTTGTACTTCATGTTCAAAAAAAGGAACACATGTGAACTTTTAAAAAAAAAATATATAGTGGGTTTTTTATTTTTGGTGGAATTTCTGTGAACTCACCAGAATAAGTGGCATTAGTTGCCTTTCCTACTGTTTGACAGTAGGAACATGGCACAGTTAATACTGTGGCACCAATGAGCTAAAAGAGGCGCGCCACTGCTGGAGGCGTTAACCAGCAACAGTTCACACATAGGAACATTTATTTTTCAAAGAATGCAGTTAAATAGAAATGCCGACATCAAGTTATCTTATCTACCATGCATGTTTCTTGTTGTATTTCAGTAGCTTATGGACACTAGTGGGTTGTTTGAAACATTATCCACTGGAACTGAGCCTGAATGGAATCAACAGGCAGACAGGATTAATCTAGTATAGTTAAACTGTTGAGGTGTTTTCTAAACTAAATCAAACTAATTTGTTCGCAGCAACATATGTGGGTCAATCCTGGCTAAAGAGAACTTCTACTATGTCTCATGACTGCCATGCAACACATGTGGCCACGAACTAGAAAATATTATTTTCTATATTACTTCTCACATCTTCACACACCCTGCTGTCACACACTGCAGAGAGTGGCTGCAGTGTGAGAGAGTGAAATAATGTCCACGTTTAGCAGGCGTAAGTGAGACCTATGAAAGCCTGTCCTTACCACCATCTGAGTGGACAGTGTGTACAACATCTAATAGCAAACCAGCTGCAGCATTTCGTCAACGTGAACGCTAAAGAAAGCAACACTACAAACCAGCTTCATGCTACGTAGTTTATATTCTGCATCCATTCTGTTGTTTGATGTCGTAATTTTCTTCTTCGTCACAGAAAACTGGTTCGATACAGATGACATGATGTCTCCAGCTGTCACAGCGGATTCTAATAACAGTAAACATTTCACCTGTCTGAAACATTATCCAGTAACCACTGGCTTTTTGTCTCCACCTGTCAGATGGAAAGGGAAAAGGCCTCTTTGTAGGAGCTTGACAGTATGTTATCAAAGTCACATGACATGGTTGGTTCAAGTCCCATAGGACTGGAAATACTGTTACTGTTATTATCAACACTGCTATCATAAAACGGACACGTCAACCCACGAGTACAGACTCATTCCCTGCATGAACAAATCACATCAAAATTACACGACTTCATCATCATACTGTATTATTACAGATGGACTAGAGGTTGTTTTCATGCTTTCGTGCAATTAATTTTTAGACGACACTACCTCACTCCTTTTATATATATTATACAGTAAATTTGCTAACTAAACCATCACCGTTAGAACCTTTGTGATATCTTTTGATGCCATTTGTTATTTTTGGTATTTGTTGCATTTCATTAGGAACACTTTATTTCAGCCAAAGTTTCCTGAGTGTGTTTTTGTGTTGGCGATGATGTAGGCCTGTCGTCCACAGCTGAGGCCTGCAGCTTTACATTCTTCAAACCTCTACCTTTTCAAATCTAAACAACACACATGCAAGACCCACATTTTAAAGCTAACTCTAATAACTGGTGACAGTATACGCCTCCTGACACTAAAACCACAAAAATTCTTGCCTCTGTACGGCTGAGTGACATAGAAACATCAGCTGACACACGGTTTAAAACACTATTAACATGTCATTGTAGATAATACATATCTCACACTTCTGAGGTGCACCTGAAATAACTCCCATGTACTAAAACACGTAGCAGCTGCTCATTGAGATGCTGTGTAGCCATTACTGAAGACTTACATTCCAAACCCTACACATACATACTGTATATCTTCAAATATAAATCAAAAGAGACATGGTTTGGCTTTTGGGTTAGCAAGGTTACCGAGCAACCAAAAGGTTACTGGTTCAATGAGACATGCTTAAATTATGTTGGATCTGCTAAATGCAAAACCAGTATGATACCGTCTGCCATTTAAAAATAAACATCCATCCATCCATCCATTCTCTTCAGCTTATCCGGGGTCGGGTCGCGGGGGCAGCAGCTTAAGCAGGGAAGCCCAGACTTCCCTCTCCCTAGCCACTTCGTCCAGCTCCTCCGGGAGAATCCCAAGGCGTTCCCATGCCAGCCGGGAGACATAGTCTCTCCAGCGTGTCCTGGGTTGTCCCCGGGGCCTCCTCCCGGTAGGACGTGCCTGGAACACCTCACCAGGGAGGCGTCCAGGAGGCATCCTGACCAGATGCCCGAGCCACCTCATCTGGCTCCTCTCGATGCGGAGGAGCAGCGGCTCGACTCTGAGTCCCTCCCGGATGACTGAACTTCTCACCCTATCTCTAAGGGAGAGCCCGGACACCCTGCAGAGGAAACTCATTTCGGCCGCTTGTATCCGGGATCTCGTTCTTTCGGTCTCGACCCATAGCTCGTGACCATAGGTGAGGGCAGGAACGTAGATCGACCGGTAAATCGAGAGCTTTGCCTTTCGGCTCAGCTCCTTCTTCACCACGACGGACCGATACAGAGTCCGCATCACTGCAGACGCTGCACCGATCCGCCTGTCGATCTCCTGTTCCATTGTACCCTCACTCGTGAACGAGACCCCAAGATACTTGAACTCCTCCATGTGGGGCAGGATCTCATCCCCAACCTGGAGAGGGCACTCCACCCTTTTCCGACTGAGGACCATGGTCTCAGATTTGGAGGTGCTGATTCTCATCCCAACCGCTTAACACTCGGCTGCGAACTGCTCCAGTGAGAGTTGGAGATCACGGCTTGATGAAGCCAACAGCACCACGTCATCTGCAAAAAGCAGAGACGCAATACTGAGGCCTCCAAACCGGACACCCTCAACGCCTTGGCTGCACCTAGAAATTCTGTCCATAAAAGTTATGAACAGAATTGGTGACAAAGGGCAGCCTTGGCGGAGTCCAACCCTCACTGGAAACGAATCCAACTTACTGCCGGCAATGCGGACCAAACTCTGACATTGGTCGTACAGGGACCAAACAGCCCTTATCAAGGAGTCCGGTACCCCATACTCCTGAAGCACCCCCCACAGAGCCCCCCGAGGAACACGGTCGAACGCCTTCTCCAAGTCCACAAAACACATGTAGACTGGTTGGGCGAACTCCCATGCCCCCTCAAGGACCCTGCGGAGGGTGTAGAGCTGGTCCACTGTTCCACGGCCAGGACAAAAACCACACTGCTCTTCCTGAATCCGAGATTCGACTTCCCGACGGACCCTCCTCTCCAGAACCCCTGAATAGACCTTGCCAGGGAGGCTGAGGAGTGTGATACCCCTGTAGTTGGAGCACACCCTCCTGTCCCCCTTCTTAAAAAGGGGGACCACTACCCCAGTCTGCCAATCCAGAGGTACTGCCCCCGATGTCCACGCGATGTTGCAGAGGCGTGTCAACCAGGACAGCCCCACAACATCCAGAGCCTTTAGGAACTCCGGGCGGATCTCATCCACCCCAGGGGCCCTGCCACCGAGGAGCTTTTTAACTACCTCGGTGACCTCAACCCCAGAGATAGGAGAGCCCGCCTCAGAGAACCCAGACTCTGCTTCCTCATGGGAAGGCGTGTCTGCGGGATTGAGGAGGTCTTCGAAGTATTCTCCCCACCGAGTCACAACGTCCCGAGATGAGGTCAGCAGTGCCCCATCCCCACTATATACAGTGTGGATGCTGCACTGCTTCCCCCCCTGAGACGCCTGATGGTGGACCAGAATTTCTTCGAAGCCGTCTTGAAGAGGCCTCAACGAACTCCTCCCACGCCCGGGTTTTTGCCTCAGCAACCACCAAAGAACAAAAATAATTATATCATTAAGCTTTTATGTTTGTTTTTTTATTGTGGTCAAAATAGGACTTATTTCACTCTCCCAGCTGGAGTTGGGTGCTGGTTTTGCAACTCCACCGTGATCTAAAGTAGTGTATACGACCTGTGAAGTTGAGATGCATCCCTGCTCAGATGCACAGGCGAGGCGAGATAGACCTACGAGCAGTTTTGAAGTCATAATCGTCTTCACACTCCATGACTCCAATCTCTCCCACATACTGTACAGTAGACACACATTTACTACATCAGATAAAGGGACAAAAACTCTTTTTTTCTTTACTTCTTTTTTTCTCTCCTCCCAGCTCTTCTGCTTATCACTGCCCCGCTCCTCTCGTTTTTATCCTGTTATTATACTGAGGTTTTTTTCTTCACACTAGACTCCTAGGCCCAGAAATGAAATTAATCTGTTGTACTACACCCCTCCCTCCTTCCTCCCTCCATCCTCCCTCCTCCTCTTCTTCCATCCTACTTTCCTTCCTCGTCCCACATCTCAATCTAAGTCTGTCTTTGCTCTGTTGGGAGGATTGGACTCGTCACCTTAACCTCTTCATATTGGATATGAATCTGTTAGCCTGCTGCCCTTCTCTCCAACACTCCCCATCTAAATCCACGGACTTTCTGAACACACAGGAAAGTGCGTGTACACAAAAACACACAAAGGCAATGTCACAGTTATTTACGCATGAGGATGTGCGTGCACACACACACAAACACACAAACACACACACACACACACATGCAGTGAGGTGAACATAAGCATGCACAGACACTGTTGTCACTCGCACTTCATTCCAGGTATCTAAACAAGTCTTAAGACAAACACACACACACGCACGCACGCACACACACACACACACACACACACACACACACACACACACACACACACACACACACACACATACACACACACACACGTTGACATGTATGACAAACGGGCCTCTGGCAGGTTTCTCCCAGTGCTTCAATCAAAGCCATTGATATGAATCTGGGCTATTTCTCCATACTGGTCTCAGCAGCAGCAGCAGCAGTAGCAGCAGCAGCAGCAGCAGCAATATACCAGCTGTACTTTTTAGCAGCTACACATCTTTCATCAGGGCTTGTGCCTGGAAAATAGCTGTTTACAGCCACCCCCACCCACTTTTATTCCTGCCACTTCTACATAGAGACAGGTGATATTGCTGCATTTTAACTTTGGCCTTGACTGAACCACCCTGCCTTATTAGTGGGGATATTGAATGAATGAGTGAGGCTCTATATTTCATATGAAAACGGGAGGCAGGGAGATGAGGGGAGGGGATGTAGAGAGGGAGAAATCGGGGATGAGGCAGAGAAATGTTGGGAGCGAGCGCGGTTTTCCTTAATGGTTCCCCCTAGGGGTTTCAGTGGCTGTGGAAGCTGGTGCAACCACATAGTCATAGCAGTGAAATGGGACAGGTGAATATCCTCTCCCTCCTTCTTTCTAAAGAGTAGTATGAATATGGTAAATCTGCTGTCCGCTTGGCGGCATGATTCTCCCCCAGAAAATGCCCCTGTGTGTGCGTCCCTCAGGGGTATAAGCTAAGGAGATTCTGCATTTTGGCCCAGCACTCACTCCCTTTCTGCTCTCTGGGGGTTTGAAAGGGCCCCAGCCTTCCCCAATCCCCTATCTATCTCAGCAGCGCAGCGGCAGCAGCGATAGCACACAACACGGCAGAGCAGCTTAAAAATGGTGGCTGGAGCTACATGGCTATCACTATCTAGATGTATGGCTTTGACACTCACACATGCACATGCAAAGCCTCGATCCATGTCAGTGTCTCGGTGACTAGTGTTCGCCTGAGGCGCTGAGGGATCACCAATGACCATCGTCTTGTTGCGTTACACACACACACACACACACGCACACACGCACACACACACACGCGCACACGCGCACACACACGCGCACACACACACGCACACACGCACACGCACACACGCACACACACACACACACACACACATACACACACACACACACACACACACACACACACACACACACACACACACACACACACACACACACACACACACACACACACACACACACACACACACACACACACAGAGGTGTTGTCTGCTACCAGTGCTGCAGCTCCTGTCTTGTCGAGGTCAGAGAACACAGTCACATGGCAGCTCACTCAGACAGACTGTCAGTCATCCATTACCACAGAAGACAAAACATTCAGTTTATTTGCACCTAGTTGGCCTCGACAGGAGACCTGGGAAATAGTGCCCCGGTCGACTCAGGGCAGTAATGGGACTCATGAGTGTCTCCTGAACATGAATATCACCTCTTTCACAAAGTACTGAATCTAAAATACATCATGTGATAATATTTGCATCTTAGGAGTGAAAAGGAGTTAGGCGACCTGTCAGTCACTACAAATTTTGACATCAAATGGTGTGATAAGCTACGATATGTCCCTTGAAACAAAGTAGTAAGCCGCAGCCTATGAGTTCCATGATGAAGCCGTAAAACTGAAGTCTAATTGCAAGAAGCCTAAAAGACGCCACAAGAATGAGAGTAGTACGGTCTTTAGATTAGAGAGAGGGATCGTTCTAAGATACTGAAAGCAACACATCATTGTTTTAGTGCATGGGCTGGGGGCTCATTGGATTGATTCCAGACAGAGGCTGGTGGTTTACCTGCTGCTTCAAAGGGAACATGACTGAAACGAATGAACAAAAATGGAACTGTGAGTGTGAATTACAGGTAATTAAAGTCTTTAAGTGATAGTACAGCTGAAGCTGTGTGACATGATATAGATAAGTGGTAAAGGACTGCAGACCAATATCTAACCCACAGCCACGAGGACTGAAGCCTCCACACAGGGTGTACTGTACCCACTGTGCCACTGTGTGTACCCCCAACTCAGAATGTTAGCCACAACTAGCTTCAGCTAATAATCTCCTGGTTACGAAGGCTTATATTGTTAAATTACCTATAAGTTGATTATAAGTATGTCAAACAAGCAAGTGTTCTGAAACATCTGGAGTTCAGCCTCCTCTGAGCAAACATACTGACCACTAAGTACAGTACTGTCTTTTCTCCAATTATATGTCAATAGATTGATAATGTGTATTGATTGGCGCCTGTTCCATGTATGTATTGAACAGGTTTCAGCAGGTTTAAGTTAAATAATGTTTTGTGGTTACGCTACTGTGACCACAAGAGTATCTTCACGTTTGCATAGGTGGTGTTAGCTGACTTTATTAGCAATAGAGTAAGGGGAACATTTGAGTTTTTACGATTTCAGTGACCACAGCTCACAAAGATAAAAAGTCATTGCTTCAAGATATCTCCATAAAATTGATATATATCATCTTTATCTTCAGTAGGTGATTAAGTTATTCCGGCGATATACATCTGATGTGTAAAACTTAATTACATGAGCTTGTAAAATTAAACATTTATTAGCGCAAGGATTCAGAGAGATAGGAATTCAGAATCATGCCTGAGGACCCATGCCTCATAAAAGGAATCAATAGCGTGACCTCTCTGCTGAGGGACCGTTTGTCTTATCAACTGACAAAAGCTGGCAGAAACAGTTTGGACGTGGGAGCACCGTTTACACAGTTTTTCAAGGCGGTACCGGTCTGACTTTATTCCACTCATACGTTCTACAAATGCAACAGAGTCTCAATGTCGTGTCCATCTGCTTAAGTTTAGTTATTGAAGTTAAAGAATAATGAAGATGATGTTTTTGGATTATGAGCTTCAAATAAAGTCAAGAACATCAGCAGAATGAATCCTCATCACAGCAGGAACTGGATAAATGTTGGAACCGACCATCAACCTGACAGAATGTCCACAGTCTTCACTTCATTGGGTTTGCTGGTTACATGTGTGTGTGCTTTCATAGTGTGTGTGTGTGTGTGTGTGTGTGTGTGTGTGTGTGTGTGTGTGTGTGTGTGTGTGTGTGTGTGTGTGTGTGTGTGACATATGTCTGTTAATTTCCCAGCCCCCTTCTCCACCTTCTTTCTTCTGGTAGAGGGTGGGGTCAAGGGGTGGGGGTGGGGGGTCAGGGGGGGCGCCGGGAGTCCGAGCGCCAAGCGCACTGTGTCATCCCAAACCCCCTCCTCATCTCCTTTGTCTGCTCCTCAGTAAGGGAGCGGTTGGTGCGGGACCCTGGGACATGGGGGTTGACCTTTACCCTTAACCCCCTAACCCCTTCCCCCCTCTGTTGCCCTGGCGATTTATATGCAAGTGACCCCTCACCCGCCCATTCTCTCCTTTCATCCGGCCAGGCTGTCGTGTCAAGTTCAAGTCCTTAGACAGGCTGCGCCATGCAGGGCCACACCAGGTCACAACAGACAACAGACCTGAGCTGGGGGAGCAGGGACTCATTGGGGGGGGGGTTGGTTGCTCATTTTTTATCGGGGGTCAGAGAGAAATGGTCAGAGTTTTTGCGGTGGGCTGGGGTAACACAAGGAGATTTATTTTTTAATTAAATGTAGTCAGATTGTGGCGTTTGGTTCCAGTATTTAAAATACACCAAGCTACAACTAAAGACATCTGTTTGGAATCCTGCAAATTTGTGAAGGCTGTGTTTTCACAATATATTTTATTATTTGTACATTTTTCAACGTGAGTCAGTGATGTTTGTGGATTTGAAGTTGCTTTCCTTTAAAGCAGTGCAACATTTTACCTTCAGAATTTGTTTTATCAAGAGGCTCAATTGTAACCTTCAGAGAGGGGTCTGCTTTGGGGAGGGGGAGGGGGGTTGGTGCAGCGTTCACGAGGTCAGGGTCAAGGTGGGTGGGGCCCGGGTTAGCTAGCCAGACGGACGCACAGACGGTGGACTTGACATTGAGTGGATGAGAGGATTAATTAGATAGGGAGGCGCCTTGTGTTGAAGCACATTGTCAGCGGTGAAAGCTGGAAAGAGTCGGTTTATTATGGGTTAGGCTTGTGTTGGTTTGAAGTGTGTGTGACTTTGGTTGTAAAGGTCCCAGACATTAATAATGTCTCATCCATTTTTCATTTGCGGTGAAAGCGGTGACTTCTTACGTACTATTAGTAAATACAATGTTACTGTCTTACCTTATTTTTCGCGAGACGACTTTTAAATTGCTTTTTTGGGACGGCACATCTTATATATTATCCTTTAACAAAAGAAGTGTATGTAAGAGCACAAACACACACTGTCCTTCAATTTGTATGTGTGGTGAATGAATACAATGAATGAACCATCTACTGATAATAGATATGCTTTCATTAAACTGAAAAATACCACTATTGTCACAGAGCAGTGCTGTTGCCTGCAGAGGACACTCACAGATGAATGAGGGCCCATTCAGAATGAAAGAAATAATAATAAGAAAATGTTTGCATTATGCACTCCACTTTCCACATATGCTAGGATTAAAAAAAGAAACGTAAGCCCCAACATGTTCTTTTTGTTTATTTGCTCCTTAGTTTTCCATTGCAAAGCTTCAAGGAACATTCCTTGAGGAGGTGCAGCGCCTGTTGGATTCCATGTGTACGTGAAGTGAGAAATCATTTTTTTCAAGCGCCTGGTATTTAACCCAGTGCTTGTGTTCGGGGCATTCATACTGGTAACAGGTTTATGCTCCTTCGGAAGGCATCCATTGACAGTTGATGGAGCTGGCCTGTAGGTTATACAGCAAATGGAGGATGACTCCTACCCTGCAAGAGCGCAGCTCAACTGGTAATGGTTCCTCTGAGATGCCTCCAGTCACCGACTGAACAGTATATTTTAGATTATATTGAACAGTGGGATCATTTTATTTGCAAATATTTGCAAAAGGGGCGGCAGTGGCTCAGTGGTAAAGCGGGCGGTAGAGCGGGTTGTCCTATGATTTAAGATCGGCGGTTCGATTCCCGCTCCCGCCCCCCCAAAAAATACCCAGAGGTGAGCTGACAGTGGGGGGTGTCAGCTCACCTCGGGAGCACTGCCGAGGCACCCTTGAGCAAGGTGCCGTCCCCTTTACAAACTGCTCATTTGAGGCGCACCAA
>NC_090789.1:16440972-16445972 GCF_040054535.1 Antennarius striatus
TATTTCATCTTTCCTCCTCAGGGGACTGAAAACTTCACATGGTAATAACAGGTTTTACATATTGTTTATAGGACAAAGGTATTAAAAATCTGAACTCCTTATTTAAAATGTTAATAAATTGCAATTCATTATATAATTTCTTCATTTTTAGATTCAGGATTAGCTCTGTACACATCTGCTCACACACATTTCATTTGAGTGGGAAAGGTTATGTATATGTGAGCATGTGCGTTCCCATGATGTCTACAGTAACGTGCCAACGTCAGCTGCAGAACAAGAAGCCAGATGCTCTGCGATGTGGATGAGACTCCTAACTGTATATGACTGACTGAGGCCGCTCTGATGCAGCGCCAACATGTGTGCATGAAAGGAGCAAGTGAAGCAGGAAAGAGAGATATGACCCACAGTGGGTTTTCTGCACACGGGCTGCTATCAGTTCCAGTCAGGCCTTTGAAAGCTTCTGACCAACGGAGGATGCCCAGGTTCACATAAAAACATCATCTCTACAGTTAAAAACATCACTACAGTTACTGCTGAGGCATTGTTAAAAGTTTGCCCCCATCCCCAGTAAATAAAATTAATGAGTAACAGCAGCTGGAGGTGTTGAGTTTTTTGTATATGAAATCAATGCACAAACATGGTTTTCCTCTGGTCCAGTCATGGAGCCAAAAAACAATTAAGCTTTACAAATTTTACTGTAGAACTCACACCATATGTAATTTAACATTTCCAAATTCTTTGATTTTTAATTTTTTCAAAAATATTGAACAGGGAGACGTTCAGCCTTTAAACAAAAACTCTTCTGTTAGAATACCAAAAATTTTCATTCTGAAATCAGAATCACAACATTTTTACCTAAAATGAGAAGCTGTTGTGTTTTTTGGGGGTGATTAAAAAAAGCAAACTTCTGAAAAGGCCACCGTGTCGCCATGTGAAGGAGAAAATGCAACTCCACCACCAGCTACTGCCCTGACAGGCACAATACAACTTCTCAAACATTTTTAAGGATCCATGCGTAGAGAGATTGTTGCCATAAGAAAACAGAACCTTTTCAGTACACGAGGAAAATCGTTTGCTTTTCAGCAAAACCACTGTCCTGTAAATCTCAGTGTTCCTGGAATTTTTAAAGCATTTACGTAGTTTCATGCGAGGTGTGTCTACTGTCACTAAAATGATAAAACATATCAGCATGACGCCAAAATACAACAACATGTACTCAGACTCTCACTGCAATTTTTCTGAGCAAATCTTTTTATTATTGAGATAGTTCACAACCTTAAAAATTGGGATGTTCTGGAATTAGTTTGCACACATAACAATCAGAGAAGATACGTATGTACAACACATGCAGTTCATTGCAACAGCATCACATTACAATCGCGTATTACACATTTATATTTTTTGCTGAATGATAATTTATCAGGTGACTATTTTTTCCGCACAACAGCAAAACCTTTAATTCCACAAGTTGAAAATGTCAGCTTTTACTTATTGGAGTCAGAGTTAAAATCTTTTTTTAAATTTCACTATTATATACATGCAGAGAAAATTAAAAATGATCCAAAAACAATGAAATTAGAGTTTGATGTCTGTCTTTTTTGCTTCAGCACCAAGAAGCTGTCAGTGGTGTACATCTACTCTGCATAATCATCATAGCAATCAGGGCCAATGTCTGCCTACACACACACACACACACACACACACACTCACACACACACACACACACACACACACACACACACACACACACACACACACACACACACACACACACACACACACACACACACACACACAGACACACACACACACACACACACACACACACACACACACACACACACACACACACACAAACACACACACACACACACACACACACACACACACACACACACACACACACACACACACACACACACACACACACTCTGAGGCTAGCTGGCGTCAGGCCAGAGCATCAATATAGCCAGCGTGAGTTTGAGAGCCATTTAAGGGCTATTTTACCCCAGACCTACAACCCTCCATACTGCTCACTACAGCACCTTGCTGACCATCACACTGACCCCGTGGTAGGAGAGATTGAGTGACGGAGAAATGAAGAGGCAATGACAAGGGAGAAGCAAGATTGACGAGAGACACAAATTGAGATGGAGAAAGTGGGAGAAAAGAAATGGCAGAGAAGAGAAAATTAGATAATAGAGGGAAGATAAAGGAAAGTGAACATCTAGAGCCAAAGGACAGGGTAGTTTGTTCCATCCACAAGTTTAATGCCAACTTTGGCAAGGTTGCATGAATACAAAGAGAGCTAACTTTAACTGTATATTTTATTTTCATCAGTTTGTTTTAAATGTATTAAGTTCTTGAATTTGAGAGTCGGGGACTTAAATTTATGTAATTCCAGTCATAAACAAGGCAGTCAAAGACTGCAACATCCTGCGACTTACCCTGACCTATAGATCAAAGCTAGTGCATAGGTAGATCAAAGCAGTAGCTTTGATCTATGATCTTATTCATACTGGCCTCCCTCGTCTTTCTGTCTTATCCCTTTCCTGAGTGTACAAAAGTTGAAAATTGACCTGGACCTAATTTTCTCAAGGTCAAGGTCATCATCTCATTTTCGTCCCCTTTGCCGCCCAAGTAATCTGCTTTTTGTTTCATCTTTCTATCTACAACGGTTGTGAAGATTTTTGGTGGACTCACGGACGGACGGATGGACAAACACATTAACACTTATAATAAATAAAATAAAAAAACAATTATAATACATCCCCTTCGCGGGATTTAATCAGAGTCATTCGAGAGGCGAGACAGAGTTACATCAAGAACAAGGGAGCATTTTAAATCTGAAACATTTTAATGGTGACAAAACGCGTCTATAGAGTTGATCAGTGCATGAGAGGAGATGACCAGAATGGAGACCCGTGACCTGGTGATGGTCTCTCTAATCACACATCTGTCCTCAATGCAGCCATTTTCCTACCCTTCTCTTCAGTTATGCTCCCTTCCTAAATCCATCTCAGCATAAGGGAATTCTGTGTAGTTATTGATCTGTTTACACCCTCGTCAAGAAGTAAATTAGATGCTAAGTCATCAGATGCCCACCAATCATTTCTATTAACACTTTTTCTCTCATCCCTGAAAAGGAAGTTTCTTGCCAGTCGTGTCTTCCTTGTCATCACCTCTCCCTCTCACCTCTCTCTCATATCATTTTAATTCATCGTCTCTCTTTATTCACTCATAACATTGTCTCCACTCACTTTTTCAGCTGTGGAGTCTACCACTCACCTCTCTTCAAGCCATCACTGTCTCCCAACTATCCCTCTTTCCTTTGCCCTACATCCCTCGCTCCCACTCTCTCCCTCTCTATTGATCCAACCATAGTTTTCTGTCTTCACTGTGCTGGCTGGCTGGCTTTAATCAATATAGATAATTGTCTGCTTTCTCTTCATGCCAAACACGCTGTGTTTTTTCTCAATGAACCCAGGTCTTTCCCCCACACAACCCGCCGGCCCCTCCCTCCGACCCTCCATGCGGGGATCCCTCCGTTAATGACAGGAGATAAACTGCTTTCCTTACTGATTTTTTTTTCCTATCCCCAATTCCTCACCCCCCCTACCGACCGCCCATTCCCGTCTCCTTGTTCATCGATTACCGTGAGATATCGCACCGCATGCCCCCATCAACAGATGTAAACACACCGGACCACGTGGCTTGCCTGTGGAAACAAACACACGCATATGTACAAATATTTAGATCACTCCACCGGAGAGATCATGTCAACGCATTAGAACCAGTGTTCTCCTTTTAGTTTGCGTATGTGTCTATAAATGAAACTGATGTCTTAGAAGCTGAAGGTCGCTTCAACACATCTTGCCCTGTATTCCTCCCGGCACAGCTTTTAACTATCTATATATATTCTATTCAGGCATAATGACAGGTATCATCAGCTGAATGGGTAAATGTGGTGACATCACTTAAATTACTAAATGAATAGCTCATACTAATTTGTCCGTTTTTGTGTTGTCTCGCACATGACTGATCTGACCTTTTATCTGCAGTGTTATCCAGTGTGAAAACATAGTCTCTAACTATACTTGATTAAACAGAGCCTCAAGCGTATGTGAAAAACGCAGAAGATCAATTACAACCTTGAGAATTTATGTGAAAAGGGAAGACATATTAGATAAGAGTCTAATAACTGTGAACTGATTCAAAAATGTAGATTGTTGCAGATGTTAGCATCAGACAATGTGTGTAATTAACTCTAATTTACTTGGAATTTCACTACTTGCTTATAAACTACTGTAAAAAACATGTGAACTAATTTCTTAAATAATATCAGAGAAGTGAATAAAATAAAACTGATCTTGAGGTGTTTAAGCTGTTTTCTTGAGGCCTCCGTTCAACTTAATGTTCATGTACTGATTTGTGTCGTCAGATTTTACTGCCTTACAGTCAGAATTGTTTCGTTAATTGTGGACACATTTCACCTGTTGTGTCACATTGTCTTTCCATCAAGTCAGCTCTTTAAGAGACAGATGGCCCTACCGCTTTCAGAATTGGACTCTCACCTGTGGGTCGACCAGCTTCTCTAGAATCTCATAGATACAGTCAACCATCATCTTTACCCACGAGTCAGGACCCAAGACCAGAGAAGTATGAATGTTTCCTTTCCAATCCTCTGCTGTGGACATGAATAAAGCCAACCCAAGTATGAAGGAAAACATCTGAAACATGTACGCTGCAGCTGCTCCTGAACAGCATGCGGTCGTGGCATCCATACAATTAGAGAAATGGGGGGTAGCGGAGGGGTTTAGCAAGGCCACAAGGTAATTATGAAGCTGAATGAATGGGGGAAGCAAAGGGTAGCATGCTCTATATATTGGCATTGTAACCTGAGCTGTTGCAGTGAAAACCTGTCTTACAGTCAATAGTGTTTCATCAGACTGAATAGAGGAGTGTGAACATTGAGTCAAGTCAACTTTATTCATATAGGC